>NW_024068041.1:265000-272894 GCF_009389715.1 Phoenix dactylifera | reverse complement strand
GTGGCTAATTCCCCCGTAACATATTAAATAGTCATCCACAAACGTTTAATTGCAAAATTATTTTAAAACCCAATTCACCCCCCCTCTTGGGTTGTCTATCTGGGCAACAGAACCCTCTTCCTAAAACCATGAACTCAGATTTGCGGTGATCATCTACCCGCACAAGGTGAAGATCTGATCTTCTAATGTGATAAAAAGTTTTAATCCTTATCTATCTACGAACGGTTCTTGAAACACATTCAAGCGATGAACGTCGATCCGCTTATGCCGATTCGCTGTATGGGCGCATGGGGCGGGGTCCTAACAGTAGATTGGCTGCAGTAGGTTCACTGTAGGAGTAGGGTAGCACCTATAAGGAATCTATCGACCTTGATAGATAAGGAGAGATCCTATGTGATTTATAAGACTGAGTTCGTAAGACCTCGGCCGGGCAGATTGCACAGTAGAGAAAGAGTTCTCCGCTCTCGAACTTAAGTCGAATAAATCTTAACATATGACAAACGATGGGTTGACGAGTTGTCCATGACCTCCGTCCTGTAGGGATCCACGATAGAAGGACTGTATCACATAATAACTGCACCTAGAGGTTCACCATTCTATTCTGGGTAGCTACTACATGCTGCTAGGTGTCACTGGTGGATGGTGGACTCATAGGATTGTCTCGATGATCGATAAACCCTAATGAGTTGAGTTGGAATCGTTCCAACCCATTGAAAGAAGTTTTCAATGATATGTGATAGAGATCGCAATATATCTCACTATCAGTCAAAATAGAACCTATAAGGTCACACACACTAGAAGTATTGACCGATCCGATGGTTGAATAGTGATTAGGAATCACAAGTAATCAATTCGATTGATATTCAGTTGAAGAAGGAACAATGAGAATTGATTAATTGACTTAAAAACACAAATTCTACTTAGAGTAGGATTCCTAGAGTCCTAATTGGATTAGGACTGGAAATCCTATTTGGAGTAGGACTGGGATTCCTACTTGGAGTAGGATTCCTACAATCCTAATTAGATTAGGATTTTGAATTCATCTTTGGATTCTTAGTTAGAATAGGATTCCTAGAAATCCTAATTGGATTAGGACTAAAATTAAAAATGTCCTAATTTGGATTAGGGTTTCTTAAGTCACAATTAATTATTAATCTAATGAATCAATAAGACTCCTAATTGGATTAGGATTGAAGAGTTCAACTGTGTTAAAATTGATTTAAGTTCTAATTGGATTAGGACTTACCTAGATTGGATCCAAATTGGTTTACCCTTGGGCTAAGCCTAATTGGATTAGGGCTTGACCACATTAGGGCATTCCAAACCCTACTTAATGTGGATTAGGGTTTACCAAGAGGGAGGGGCGCAAGCCCCTCCCCTTTTTGCTTCCTTGGTGCGGCATGAAGAGAGGGGGCCGGCGCCCCCTCTTAGGAAACTAGTCTAGGGCTCCTTATTTGTAGGAGCCCTAGATGGCTATAAAAGGGACAAGGGGCCGGCGCCCTAAAAAAATAGAATTCCTCCTCCTCCAAGCCGTGGCCACCCCTCTCCCTTCCTTGGTTCAGCCGCCATCAGCAAAGGGAAAAAGAAGAAGAGGCGTGCACCTCTCCTTGGCCTCCCTCCTTGGTTCCAACGCAGGAAAGAAAAGAAAGGCTGCAGGGGCTTCGTTCCTCTTCCTCTATCCCTCCTTCTTCTTCCTCCTTTCAAGCACATTCAAGAGTTGAAAGAAAGAGAGGAGATCAGCCATCAAAAGAAGTCTTTGCAAGGGAGCTAGCACCCCAGGAAGACAAGAGAGCTTTGATCGGATCTCTGCTTCGTGTGGATACCCGTAGAGGCCGGACGTGTGAACGGCTTCATACGAACCTTCATCCTAAAACCACGAACTCCAGTTTGCGGTGATCATCTATCCGCACAAGGTAAAGATCTGATCTTCTAATTAGATTAAAAGTTTTTAATCCTTATCTATCTACGAACGGTTTTTGAAACACGTTCATGCGATGAACGTTGATCCCGCTTATGCCGATTCCGCTGCCATCTGATTTTGTTTTTGAAATATCAGTGGCATGGGTGGGTTCTAACAGTGGTATCAGAGCCTAGGCATCGTAGATTAAGATAAGGATTAATTATTAATAGGCTTATTAATCTGAAAATTGAATGATCATGCATGCTGAAAATTTTCTGCATGCAGATTTTTTCTAGGGTGCTGATTTTGTATGCTGATTTTTATGTGATAAAAAGATGATTCTAATTGCATTGTTAATGGGATTACAAAGTTTAGAATCATGATTAGCATGATCAGCAACCTATGTCATAAGATAATCAATTAGTTTTCAGATCTGAAAATTATAATTGCTGCATGTGGTGATGATCATAGGATTCAAACCCTTTTGGTATCAAATGTAATGACCTGCGATGTGATCTGTAATGTCATGTAATTTTTCAGATGCTTGCATGCATCTTATTTAATATTTTGAGAGGCCTGCGTGCCTCCTAAAAGGAAGATGTAATTTATTTTTATTTTTATTTTATATCTGATTATATTTCTGTGATGTGATGTACGTCAACGATCAAGTCGAAGATGATGCATGAGACGAGCAGGGGTCTAAGCGGTTGATGGCGATTGGATCAAGAGGTCAAGGATCGAATCAAGGTGGCTTGGAACCAATTCAAGAGTTGAAGACCAGTTGATCGATTGACGTGCATGTGCTTGTAATACGACCTAACTAGAATCCATGATCATCACCTATTTAAAGTTTAGCTTTAATTATTGCTGCGCATGTGATGTGAATGTGAGTCGGGTAGATAGGTTTACATGTGATGTAGCAAACCCAATTGAGACCTAAATTAAAACCTCCTCAATCAAGTTGAGAGTGAACCAACATGAGCGAGTCATATTAGATTAATTGATCTAATTGGTGTCTAGGAAAGCATGAAAGGTGATTACTTAATTAGGACCTTGCTCTCTGAGTAAGGGGAGCCTCCCACCTGCTTACCTGGCCAATTGTTCGATTACCTCTTATGAAGAGCTCAAGTTGCAAACACTAAGACCTGATTAACCAATATTAAGTCAATAGGTCTTCCACTGTAGTAGAGCTGCTAAGGTCTTTCTGATGTTGATTTGTCTCGGCTGGACACAGGGCAAGTTGCATCGGGGACTGGACCTCTCTATAGACATGAGATGTTGTAGGATAAAGGTGGGGTTGGGCACCAATAACTGTTAGGTGAGGACCCAATGACGACTTTATTCCTACGGTTATACGGTGGGTCTGACTTAACTAAGAAATGGGACCAATAACTGTTAGGTGAGATTTTCATGGCTTAGAGACCAAGTAGCACTGCAACATGCTTAAGAAGCATTATACAAGAGTTGTTGGTGTGCTGTCGTAGGCAACCAAAAATAAAACCTATACTCTAAAAATATATATGTAGTAGTGCGAGTAAGGATCGTTCCCACGGAGAGTATCTAGCCTAGTTTTATGCAACTTGAACAAGGACGGAGGGGGGTTTGAGTATAAACAATAAGTAAAACAACTAAAGAAGAATTCAGATTTAAGTATTGAAAATCAATCAAAAGAACAAATCTTGGTCTAAGTCAACATCCACCATCGGAATTTTACAACTGATCTCATTGATGCAAAGATATCAATTGCACTTTGAATGTCCACCGATAGAAATATTTTCTATCTCTTCTTAGTTGTAGTTAATTAAAAACAAGCGATCTAATTAACCCTAACTACTAAACAACCCAAAGACAAGCGCTTAAAGTTTAATCTAGTAGCAGCCTTAAGAATTAGAGAAGATCGATGAAACTAAACAACACAAACACAAGCGGTTGCATTTGATTTAGCCGAAGTATTCTTCCTAAGATCTGAAAATTTCTAATGCAGCAAATTATTAGATTCTTAGTTGCTTCACAGATTAGAGGAATCAAACAATTACGGATTTGATATCTAACCTAGCAGTAGATTGCAACGAATAAATAACTAGTAGGCCTCCTAGTCATTAAACGAAAATAATCATGAAAATATGCACAGAAGGATATTCGACATCAAAGCATGAATTGAACAATGAAAACAAATTCAGATCTCACAGTTTTATTGATTCCGAGGCTTCTGTTTTCTTAGACCAATAAAAGCTTTAGCCACGCAGAGCCATGGATGCAAACTTCCAAGGAGAAAAGAGAAAGAGGAGTCCTCCAGAGAAAAGAGAAAGAGCCCCTTTTCAGCCCCCTTTCTTTCACCTTTATCCCTTCCAAAAAAATCTCCTAACAAATATTCAAATCTGACTAATTACGAAAAATAAAATAAAGTCCTAATATAACTGGGAAAGTGGTGTTTCCAGCTGGATTTTCGTGCATCAAATCTGGAAACTTCTGAAAATTGACCGAGTCAAATCCACGTATTGCAGGCTAAGGACGTGCAGCAACTTCGAGATCAATTTTGACCTTGATAAAGTCAGTATCTATCAAAACTCAAAACATGAAAGTTGTAGAGCGTTTTCTGGCATTTCCACAGCATCTTGAATCATCTCAATCAGAGCTCAATGAAAAGTTATGCTTAAATTACGACACAATATCGAAACTGTCCAAAATCATCCAATTAGCTTCGTTTTGTACTTAACGCTTCCATTTGCATCCTAAATCAAAATATAAGAATAATGAGTACATTTAGGCACAAAATAAGTATAAAAGACTAAACATTAAGAAAGAAAAATATGACATTTTGCATTCTCATCAAATTTCCCCACACTTAACTTTGCTCGTCCTCGGCAAAACTCAAATTCACTTTTCCGAAAACACCAAGGTTGCAACGCCATCAACAAAGAACAACCAAGCTCTTCAAAACTCATAACAACTATTCTTGAACAACTTATAATTACTTAGTAAGCATTTTCACTCAAAAATGGAATGCTAAATACAGAGACCCTTACGGAAATAAACACTCGACTCTCATATATTTGAAGGGTATGTGTTTCGCTCAAATTCATTCCAATGGAAATAATCTACCATAGGCTTGCATATCTTCTCATTCTCCACCACTGGGATCACATGCATAACACGAATCATAAGGACTTTTCAAGGGTTGTAATGGGGCTTAGGATCAAGGTGGGAAATATTTGGGAATGTAGGTTAAAAAGCTATCAAAACTAGTGGAGCAAAAAATGAATCAACTCAAGCTAGCATATATGACATGTAAAACCAATCACTCCATTCACAGCTTCTTCAATTTGGCTTCAAAGCATTTAAACCATGTGTAAACTTCTGTATTGAAAAAAAGATCGTTCAAAAGGAACACTTTTCGTTTGCCAGCAGGAACGATCTTCACAACAACTTCCACCTTGTATATATCACATATAAACAGATCCCTTTATTTTTTTTTCGAATTGTAGGAGGAATATGAACATAAACAGTTTGTACATTAAAAAATGATTTCCTCCATTACTTTTTTCTCCTTTTTTTTTTTTAGCAACTATGGAACTCACGATTTGAGAATGAAAATATGTTTCATTCACCAGTCATAGCCATACCACAAATCCAGACACCCCCACACTTATTTCTTGCACACCCATACATATCATAATGATGAATAATGCTCCACTAGTTCTACGACTTGGGTAAAGGCATTGTTTTTTTTTTCTTCTTTTTTTCAGATTTAAAGCTTGTAACGTGGGTTCACAATAAACGGAAAAAGGTCCAATAAAGCTCAAAGGGTTCAACAAAGGAAAAAATTAATTACAAGGTAGGCTATTTGGCTTATGTAACTTATAACAAAGAAGGCCTTAATCATGTTCATGCATGCATGCTCAATGTACTCGAAGAGAATCAAGGCAAGTTCTAGAGAAATAAATCCATGGAAGAATATCTCTCATGAAAGAAAATATGAGACTGATATGGATGTGTCAGTCTAAAGGCTCAAAATCTCACCGCTTTTGTCTACCAAATTTAGTCACTACCATTCTCAAGGAAAATAACAAGACTAATTAATTCTAAGTTGGAGAATTATGTTATGAGTTTTTTTTTTTTCAAGCTTAATTGAATCTTGCCTCATGACATACCACAACCTAAATCCCTCCCCACACTTAAAACTTACGTTGTCCCCAATGTAAGGCTAAATGCAAAGGAAAAGCAAAAATAACCAAAATATAAGTGCGAAAATAAGAAGAAAAAGGAACGAACTCCCCTTGGGTGCCTCCCAAAGCAGCGCCTTTGTTTATGTCATTGGCTCGACTCAATGCTTCCTTCTTCAAATTTATAAATCGGGTCCTCCTGCTACATTCTCTACTTGGGAACCTTCAAAGAAAGGCTTAAGTCTATGGCCATTCACCTTGAACACTTGGAAGTTGCTAAACTTTGAATTTCAACTGCACCATGAGGAAAAATATTAGTAACAACAAAAGGTCCAATCCAACGAGAAACGCAAACTACCCCGAAACAACGAAGCCGTGAATGGTATAGAAGGACTTTTGACCAACTTTAAACTCCTTCCTAGAGATCATCTTGTCATGAAAAGCCTTCGTCTTTCCTTGTAAATCCTTGCACTCTCATAGCATCATTGCGAATGTCTTCTAACTCTTGTAGTTGTAACTTCCTGTGTTCTCTACTTTCATCTATCTTCATGTTGAAACTCTTGATAGCCCAATAAGCCTTGTGTTCTAACTCAACTGGAAGGTGGCATGGTTTCCCAAACACCAACCGATAAGGTGACATACCAATGGGCGTCTTATATGCAGTCCTATACGCCCACAAGGCATCATCCAAGCGCAAACTCCAATCTTTTCTACTTGGATTGACCGTCTTTTCAAGGATAGACTTGATCTCTCGATTTGACACTTCCGCTTGTCCACTAGTTTGCGGATGATAGGCAGTTGACACCTTGTGGGTCACATGGTACTTTCTCAACAAAGCCTCCACAGTTCGATTGCAAAAGTGAGTGCCTCGATCACTTATTAGAGCGCATGGAATTCCAAATCTGGAGAATATGTTAGACTTGATAAAATCTGTAACAACTTTAGAATCGTCAGTCCTAGTAGCTTTAGCTTCCACCCATTTCGAGACATAATCAACAGCAAGCAAAATATAAACATAACCGAAAGAGATAGGGAACGGTCCCATGAAATCGATGCCCCAAACATCAAAAATTTCGCAAAATAGTATGGGGGTTTGTGGCATCTCATTCCTTTGGGATATATTACCTGTCTTTTGACAATGATCGCATGACTTACAAAAAGAATATGAATCTCGAAATAAAGACGGCCAATAGAAACCACATTCTAGCACTTTTCTTGCCGTCCTCTTAGCTCCAAAATGACCTCCACATGCATAAGAATGACAAAAGGTAAGAATAGAAATAATTTCATTTTCAGGAACGCACCTTCTTATCACTTGATCTGCACAATGCTTCCATAAGTATGGGTCATCCCACACATAGTATTTGGCATCACTCTGATCTTATCTCTTTAAGCCTTAGACAAACCAGAAGGTAACATATTAGTAACCAAATAATTTACCAAGATTTGCATACCAAGGTAATGTCACACTTGCGGAGAACAATTGCTCATCAGGGAATGTTTCCTGCCAGACTAATTTCATCTCCATATGAACTAAACCGACTCAAATGATCTGCGACCACGATTTTCTGTCCCTCTTTTGTCTTTGATCTCCAAGTCAAATTCACTTAATAGAAGTATCCATCTTATTAATCTTGGTTTTGCCCTCTTTCTTCATCATCAAATAACGAAGAGCTGCCATGATCAGAGTAAACAAGACTTTAGTACCAAAGCAAATAAGATCGAAACTTTTCTAAAGCAAAAACAACAGCTAAAAGTTCTTTTTCAGTAGTAGAGTAATTTCTCTGGGCATCATTCAAAGTTCCTGAAACATAATAAATGGCATGAGACA